>NC_056750.1:201790555-201838055 GCF_019279795.1 Protopterus annectens
TAGGAAACCATCAGTAGTTACCTTCGTAAAGGAATATATCCAAAAATTAAAAGTTAAATGTTTTCACTAAAAAACTTTTCCAAGATTGCAATGTAAAATACTATAAGTAATTACATTTTAAAAATGTGAAAAGCATTAAAACATATGTCAGTTTTCTAGAAAGTGCTTTAATGCAATTGAAGAATATTTGTTCAGCCCTGGCCAATTACAAGTGTTCAGGGACAGCTGCCAATATAGCTCCCTTTTCTCCGGTAACAATGGCCATGGCCATCTTCTAATATTCTTACTCACTTTTTCTACAATCACAAATTTAAAGTCATGTTCAGGATGACCACAGATATGCTTAGACAAAGCGTCCGTAAGTTTTTTTTTCCTAATATCATATTTATGCTCATAAATACGCTCACGTAATCTTCAGTCAGTTTTATCTACGTAAAAACGAAAACATGATTGACATAGCGCTACATGTATTACACCAGTGGTTTCACAATTATATCTCCCTTGTAAATAATAGTTTTGCTCGTGAACAGTATAATATTCACCTGTTTTGATGTACTTACAATAATCTCAATGAATGCATTTATTCATGACAGGCATTACCAAGCTGTTTTGATGTTACTATTTTCAAAGATATTTTGAAATCTGTGCCTTTCCTGTAAATTATAACTGTTTTTCCCCCAGTTTCTCCTTGACAACCATGTTACCCCTCATAATAATCCATTTTTTATTAAGCATCCATTTCAACCTGTTACAATCAAAGTTAAAAGTAGTAATAAAGTTACTGCAGGCTTCCTGGTGATCTTTATGGTTGCTATGCGAGGTATTTTCATAATAAATGAGTCCATTGTGGTTACTGTGTACATCAAAACAGATTAGCATTATAATATTCAGGGGTAAAACTATTATTTACAGGGGAGATATAATTGTGAAACCACTGGTGTAGTATGTGTGGCACTATGTCAATCATGTTTGGGTTTTTAAGTAGATAAAACTGAACGAAGATTACGTGAGCGTATTTATGAGCATGAATACAATATTAGAAAGAAAAAAACTTATGAATGCTTTGTCTAAGCATATCTGTGATCATCCTGGACATGACTTTAAATTTGTTATTGTAGAAAACATGAGTAAAAACATTAGAAGATGGCCACGGCCATTGTTACCAGAGAAAAGGGAGCTGTATTGGCAGCTGTCCCTGAACACTTGTAATTGGCCTGGGCTGAACGAATATTCTTCAATTACAGGTATTTTCAAACTTACACTTTCTAGAAAACTAATCTTTGTTTTAATGCTTTTTCACATTTTTAGAATGTAATTACCTATAGTATTTTACACTGTAATCTTGGAAAAGTTTTTAGTGAAAACATTTAACTTTTAATTTTGGGTATACTCCTTTAAGAGGGCAACTACTGATGTTTCCTTGCATCATGTGATTTGAGTTTGATTATTTAAATTGTGGATCTTAACTTTTGAGTCTATCTGAAGAAGTCTTTTAGTCAGAGATTAACGCACTCATCTTTTGATGCATTAAAGAGGTGTTTTACAGTATTTCCAGTGGTGGTATAGCATCTTTATTCTCGTTTTGGATTAAAAATCAGATAAGACTGGCTCATCACGAGAGCATGCAACTTAGAGAGACTCATCTTGTAGATGTCAGAACAATAAGCAAAACAGTTTTCCAAGTGATGGACCTCAATCTGCTCAGTCTGTCTGCCATTACGTTTTGCTTTGACAGGGTATATGAGGCTTGAAGTCAGAGAATACTGTGAAGCTAGCTCCCAGGTCATCACTGGCAACTGGCAAAAAGGGTATGACTTTGTACCCCCTGGTTTGTTTGGGTACTACATGACTGTTTTGCTGGTCTGTGACAAATAAATTGGGACCTGGAGACAATAAGTGGTGAAGAACTTTTGAGATCAGAATCTAACATTCTTTGATGCAGATGTCCCATGTAGTGTCCAAAGAACACCATTCACCTTACACTAGACAGTGTTCCCCATGCAATATCTGACATGTCAGTCTGGACTGATTGAACTGGGGTCTGGAGAGAGAAGGACAAAACTAGGTTTAGAGACATCTGGTTCCTCCACCACTGTGACTCATTTCACAAATTCCAGCACTGGTATCTGCATCTTCAAGGGATGCAGGTGCTGGGGCGATAGTGTAGTGTACTGGCTCACCTTCAGTTCTGCGCAGGAGTGGGCATGGCTCTGGTGATTGGCATGAAAAGTTGCATATGAAATGAGGCATGATTGACATCCCATTCATATTAGGCAGTGACATCATGCATACAATTAATGTGGCCAAATGTAACACAATTGTACCGTAAAAATATCACGTGCAGACTCAATTAAAACCTGGCAAGTCCGACTTTTAGGTCAGCAGATAAAATTAGAAAGGCTGCTTTGCAACCCTTTTCTCCTGCTCTACCCTTTGCCTTTATAGCACAATTTGATACAAACTCCTGATTAAAACTGCATGGCTGTGAATACACAACATAAGTTTGGGTCCGCGTGAGTTGAAATAAATGTGAAACAATTTTAAATATTTAACTTGAAAATGTTACTTTCACATAAGCTTTGTGAAATGTTACGTTCTTTTAATACGAAGTCAGCATTGCTTTAATATTCATTCACACTGGATGAATATTGAATACTTCTAACTGACGTACAATAATGGGGAGGGTTATGGGCGGTGCTTGCTACTGCGCATCTGGTGAGCCAGTATACTACACTATCGCCGGTGCTGGATCTAAAAATTTTTACGTAATATTGATATTTCTCTTGTGGAGTCGACAGTAATATCATGAGGATCACTGATGCCACAAGGCCTAAAATCTTGAAAAACTTTCTCTTGCAGTAGCAGCTTCTTGAAGAGAGAAATCCATGAAAATGTTCTGAATAGCCAGGACTTTATCTTCTGGTAGAAAAGTCATACCTTTTTCTGTGTCGATTATACACCCCAGGAAGGCAATTCTTTGTGAGGGTGTGAGACAGAACTTTTGTAGTTTCGAGTTGATGTTGAGAGTAATTGGAATATAAGCATCCTTCAGATGTGAAGTCACTATGAAACAATGGTCTGAAAAGGGGAGTCAGACCATCTGCATGGTGAGTGTTTTGAATTTGGATACTTTCAGAAAGGTATTTAGGTACGACAAATCTAACACTGGTCTTCACGATACTTTCTTTTTGAGTACCAAAAAGATTCTGGAGTAAAATTATTTACCTCACTAGTTCTATAACCTCTGCTTGCAACTTATGAAGAAATCCCAAAAAGAACAGATGTATTTGGTTTGGCAGGTGCAAGGGATTTCCTTGAAGGGAGGAGGATCTTCTGTCCACTGCTAAGAGAAGCCTCACTGAAATATTCTCTGCACCCACTTGTCTGAAACAATTTTGGCCAGGCTGCTGGACTGAGCGAAAGCTTGAATGAAGTGAAAAGGCGAGGAGGGACAAGAGGAAAGGAAGAGATGAACTGAGTCTTGGCATAGTCATTCTTTAGTAGGGCAATGGTCTTTTTGGGAAAGGAACCACTTTAATTTGTTTTTTTAAGTATTATCCTCCTGTCATTTCCTCTTTGTACCCTGACTCTTGTTAGGCTGGGATTTTTGTTTATTCTGCCCTTTGAGACTGGACACCTTGTTAGGGGAGAACATTGGAACATGAAACATTCTAGATAACCCATGCATTGTTTTACCTCTATCCTCGCATTGTTTAAGAATCGGGGTAGCAGCAGGACCAAACACAAATTCAGAACTTAAAGGAGCATTCAAAATCTCAGTTTTTAAAATCAGCAGAAAATTCTGGTTATGTAAGCAAGCAAACCTTCTCAATACACAGAAGCAACTGCATTTCCAGAAATAGCGTCCACACCTTCCAAGACACTCCTCATAGCATGTTTTGAAATCTGAGTCACATTAGAAGCAATCTCATTCATATAACACTTCTATTCAGCATGCAAAAATTCAGCAAAGTTGTTCAAACTGTTAGCACATTGCAAAATAAATTTCCACATGAAGCCCTAATAAATTTAAAATTCTAAAGACTAAATTACTAGACTAAGCCATCTGTTTTCTCTGAGATTCTAACCACTTGCCAGTTTTATCTGGCTGTGTAGGGTTAGAAGAAGCCAAGGCTCTCTTATTAGATTTGGCAGCTGGAGAAACCATAGCTGGGTCAGCTGACAAGGAAGCAAGGAGAGCTACAACATGAGAGTACACCTTGCGTTTCCTCAAAGACTTTTCCGGAACTGGTTCACTAATCAAAGGGGTTTTACATGCAGGTTTATAGACATCTGGATTGGACATTTGAAATCTCATTCTCAATAAAATCATAAACTCTGTCAATCAATGGCATAGTTTCAGACTGCTTCTGGCCAAATACGTCTCTAAACCTAGTGGAAAAGTGAACACCTCCTCGGGTTTTTGAACTTGTTCTAAAGAATCAGATTGAGCAGACACAGAATGTTTACTACTGTCGCTATCATATAGAGTCCCTATCAAGATCTGTGGAGCTAAACTGATGTCTACAGAAGTCATTGTGAATAGGAACATAATATCTGAGATTAACTGACTGTAAAATAGTCGTAGCTAAGGAAACCACATCAGCCCTATACGTGAGAACAACCTGACTGCATGTTGTGTAGTGAAATCTCTATTTTTTTATTACTATGAACTACACTAGAGGACAGAATATCTGGGGACAAAGTGTTATGTCTGGCAGGGGGTGTCTCTTACTCCAAGACCTGTCCTGCACCTAAAGGGTTTGGTTGTCCTGTACCTGAACCAAGTAGTGAAACAGCCCCGGAGGATGTGTCTGACTTCCCATACCATACAGGCCTGCAGGTTCATACCAGAGGGGGATGGAGTTCACAAACTGTAGGGTGAGGCATGTTTTTCTGGAGTTTTTTTCTTTTAAAGTGCAACTAGATTGGGGGGGGGGGGCAGCTGTATCAGGATCTATCAAGTCAGGGGAAAAACACCGGCCAGAATAATACACTGACACTATTAAGGGCTTACTAAGGGCAGAAATAACAGAACATTTATACTACATCCCCATGTAGGAAACAGTGATAAACTGCATAAACTATTGTAGCAACAGTATAAATTATGCTCAGCATTGTGCTACAAACTACACAAAAGCACATACAATTACAGTGCCAGGTATAATCCACTTGTCCAGATAGTGACAAAAAATCAAATATATGCCCTTAAATAAAATAGAAACATTTTAAACAGCATAAATAAGCATGTACTTAGACTTTCCCTTGTCATAATTAGAAAAATATCCATATAAAATGCAAATAAATTAGTCTGCTTTAAAATTGCGATTAAACAATAATAACAGCTATAAAAGTGTTAAATCAATAATAATCATATAAATGAAGAAAATGTGAAAAAATGCAATATTTTTTGGCTTAGGGGCTCTAAATGAAGCAGATAAACAACAGAAGCCAGAAGGCTAATGCTCAAGTAACACCACAGGACTTCAGTTTTCCAGTACAAGTTATACAACACTTTAGAAAAGCCCCATAACTGCTTAAAAACAATAGTAAGCATGCAAACAACACAATATTAAGTTAGAACTCCCACAGGAATTAACAGTAGTAGTAAATAGCAAGGATATTAAAGTAAAAAAAAATAACACACAAACATATCTAGTAAAGAAAACAGAAAAAATAAAGAGGAATGGATGTTCCCAAAGGAATCTTATCTGAGCCTGGAAGCTGTAATCCACCAATGCAGACTGCTGAGGAGATTCAACTATATGAATCCTACAGCTGGCAGTAAAAGAGTGGCTGACTTTCTGTGACAGGGCGTAGGCTTCCCCTGATGCGAGAGACTTATCACAGAAAGTTAGAGAAGGGAACTCCAAGCTCTAGAAACTGCCAGTGTGGCTTTGTGACAGAACCCATATATCACTGAGGCAATGTGAATGATGAACATCTCTCTTGTGTAAATGAATACAGAATATAGCCTCTTGTAGACGTGGAGATAAATAAGCAGACATATTGTAAGGAAATTAGAGAGCACTTGTTTCAACTGGTAACCCTTGGCATGGCATCTCACAACTCCCCTTTTTCTGTTTTAACCCAGTACAGCTTCAATTTAATCTCCATTTCTTATAGCTTCATAGGCGCCATTGGTTTATGACTGGGATCTGAGTGATAGGGCCAAGGCAAAAAGAAAAAACTTCAATAAACCACTTTTGAGTCCAGGTACAACAACAGAAACAACATGAACAGCAGAAACATTCACAATTTTAATAAAACAAGTAGGCAAAGCTTTCGGGTTCCCCCTTCCTCAGTGCAGTGCACTAAAGAAGGGGGAACCCGAAAGCTTTGCCTACTTATTTTATTAAAATTGTGAACATTTCTGCTGTTCGTGTTGTTTCTGATCTGAATGGTAGGGACCAGGGACTCTGTCAAGGTTATCGTTCCAGCCACAGTAACACAATCTACTGCTTAGTCACATGGAATTGTGGGACCCTCTATTTCCCTAAGCATATTGCAGTCTGCATGCAAGGACCAGGTTTCCCCTACAACCTCTTTGATTTAGAATCATTAGGTACATAAACCAGTGTGGTTTTGGTGAATGTAGAACAATGTAATTAAAAATCGAGTGAATGATTAACACAATGTATTATTTCCTTTTACTGTTTAATTTTTAGATATTTCTTGATTTTTCTATGTTATGGGGTGTCTTTGTACTATTTTTTCTTCAGATACAGATGGATCTGAAGAAGCTTTCGACAAAAGCGCAGTAGAATCTTTTTTTCTTTCTCTGGTTATAACCTCACCCCCACCCGAACATGTTAAGTGAAATACCTCTGTAACACTGTGAAACAGCCTCACAGCCTGCGGTGGAATATGATACCATACCAGCCCATTGAAACAGCCATCAATTAGGAAACTGGCAAGCCACTGCGTCTCATTTACAGCAAAGAAAGGCCACAATCCAGACTCCACCTCTACCTTTTGTGAGATTTCTGTATACAAGTGACAACACTAACTATTGTATTTCACTGAGCAGTGCTTATCTATCCTGTAAGCAGAACCTAAAATAAAAAAGGGTTAAAACAAGAACTGAGGACTCTGGAGGAATTCTTTCTGGGTTATTTTCTTTGGCAGATTTTACTAATTATTTCTAAGCTTTTTTTTCGGTGTTTGGGCTCTTTCATTTTGATTTGTCAGATTGAGATTTTACATTTTCTATTGTTAGACTATATGCTGTCTAAGGGCGGCCGCGGTAGTGCAGTGGTTAACATTGCTGCCTAACAGCAAGAGGTTCTCCGGTTTGATCCTCGGCTGGGGTGCCTTCTATGTGGAGTCTGCATGTCCTACTTGTGGTCACGTGGGTTTGCTCTGGGTACACTGGTTTCCTCCCATATCCCAAAGACATGCTGTAGGTGGAATGGACACTCTAAACTGGCCCTAGGCGTGAGTGCGTGCATGTGTGTGTGTGTGACTTTGGTGGAAGTTTGGGCGCTGGGCTAGCAACTCAGCACCATAAAAACTCCACTGCCAATCATGAGCAGACAGGTGATCCACTGTGGTGACCTCTAACTGGGAAAAAGCCAAAAGAAGAAGAAGACTATATGCTGTCTAGCTGCTAAACCTCACTGAAACACTGAAGCATAGCATGCGGAACTTAGAGACGTCAAGGTCACAGAATTTCTTAAAAAATCCTTAACCCAAACATTTTTTTAAACCCCGGCAGAAGTATTAGAGATCATCCTTGGAAGACTTTTTTTGTTGGATTACCCTGTGCAGTGATCCAAGTTGAAGCGAATGGTACCCCGACGATAGCACATGTCCTAGCTGTTTTTACTTTTTTAAGTCTGGTGGTATATTACAGAAATTGTAAAGCTATTTGTGGCGAACAAGGGGAATGCAATGAATGATCAAAAGGTGATTTGCCAAAATGACCAAGTGCCAAGAATCCCATTCTGAGGAAGTATAACCTACTGTGAGGAACTACAACCTTGGGGTGCATTTTGTTGGATTGCTGGGAATTTCCCTCACGAGTGTGTCACATTGTGCACCTCCAGTTGCCCAGTTGTGTTGAAATGCATGTTGATAACATTAGTATACATCAGCATTTGTAGTAAATAGAAACTTTAATATTGTACAAAACAGCAGCACAGCAATAACAAATAAGTCATTGTGATCACATTAGCTAATGGCAAACCAGACTCAATGTAATATGGGATGTGATACTTCTTAAAACGGCAATGCTATATAGTCTTCTTAAACTGGCAATGCTATCATACATATTACAGTATATTTAAGCATAGAGCAGCTATACATTTCTTATCATCACAGGTATCGTCCTTGTTCAAAAAGATTCTTGTCAAACACAGTTTGAGCAAACTGTGTTCATCCTTCTGTGGGTAACCCGCTAATAAACTGCATCCTGTAATCCTGGGTTTGAGTTTTTCAGTTTAATACCACGTGAATGAGCAAGTTCACTTACCCAGGCCATTACTTCTGGGTTGCCTCAGTGTTTCCTGGAAAGAAAAACAAAACAGTCAATAAATAAATAAATAAATATAGACTGTAGTACTGCCTTTGTTTCACAGTCCCTTGTTTAATAAACAAGAGTAACAGATATTGTTTTGCTCAATGTGCAAAACAAGGTGTTTATTAGCAAGAGTTAAACTAATCTTCTGCGGAGATTAAACTACATAAGCTGTGGACTCCAGCGTAACACATTCCTAGCAACATATTTATTTAATTTATTCATTTATATTTGTTAACCGGGGCAGAGCACTGACACTAATGACCAGTTGCTGGCTCAGCCCTGGTTACATGAATACTAACAAGAAAACTGTACATTAAAATGGCACTAACATGTATAATACATGAATATAGGCAACTGTATCAAAAGCAAAATATATATATATATATATATATATATATATATATATATATATATATATATATATATATATATATATATATATATATATATATATACACATACATAAGGAGAAGCAAGAACAAAGAAAAAGGAGGAGATGGGAAGCAGAGGAGGATTTGCAAAGTAATCTGGACTCTGGATTATTCAGCTCTTTATAAGTAGAATATTATTTGCATATTAGTAAACTCCAGCTAAATATCTGACCCAGTAGTCGGGGACCTGGGGACACATAGAGAGAAATCATTCTGTGTTGTGCATCTTATAAACAAAGGTATGGCATCTAAGTCCGAGGAAGTCATTGTTCCACTGTATTCAGCATTCAACAGACCTATCATTGAATACAATGTACCTTTGGTATGTACCTAACCAGGCATATCTAACAATTACAATGTCTACAGAGGTTCCTTACTAAAAGATTACAGGGTGTAACTAACATATCCTATGCAGACCACCACGAGGCTCTATCCCTGTATTCTGTCTCCTATAGGCTGTTGAGGGGAGATCGATGCTTGGCATACCAGGCATTGTCGGCCCTCACCTTGATGGACCTCCTGAATATCTGCAAAACAAACAGCACCAGAATTACCCATTCTAAAGACTTACCTGTGATATAAATTGGACCTGCTGGAGAGACAGGTATGTATCCCAGAGACTACCCTTCTCTGGAACAGGCTCCCATGCATGTGAAGCAGACTTCCTCCATAACCCAATTCAAGTGTAACTTAGACAACTTGATGGGGAACAGGAAATTCTTCCCTGGTTTGGCACCTATGTCTCTAATGGACACAGGCAACCTATATATGGTTCATCTCCCAGGCCCCTGCTTATAAATGTTTAACTACCTAAGTCCCTGCTTGCACTAATAAGGATATCAGAACTTGCAGTGATTTGGGATGCATGGCTAGGCTTAAAAGGGTCCTTGTGATCATTCGCCTAGTAAAAACCTATGAGCCTATAAGATTCTATGTAGTTGTATGAGAACGTTTAGGTATTGTCTACCAGATAGGTCAGCAGAGAGTTCAGAAACGGCATGTAAGATGAAAGAGGATGACAAGGGCTGTCTTGCTGGGGACCTACCCTCCAGGAAGTGTAGAGTTAGGTGATATACCCTTATAGACAAAAGGGTCTATGTCCACTATGGCTAAATTCCTGGGAACAAGCAGAGGCATTTCTCAAAACAAATCCCCGTTATCAAACTTTATATCCATGTAGGGACTTGACTGGCAGAATATTTCAAAGGTGTTAAATGGATCCCAGCTGTTAATATGCTTAACATGCTCCATTTTTGAACCATTTCCCTGAACATCTTAAAATGTCTTATTTAACTGCAGCTATACTGATATATATTTATCTAAATATAAGTCTGCCTCTCAATGTACATGTAATAGTTTTAACACAGCAAGATGAAAATGTTCTGTTGAACATAGTTCAGTTTGCCAATTACATACTGAAGTCACGGTTTCAAAGAAAACACCGTTTCCTTTTGTGTTTGTGTTTTGTCTATGGTAAGCCAGTCCTCATTTCAGGTACTCACTGATCCTGCAGTCAATAGCCGCACTGAGAAGAAGGACTAGATTTGAGGTCAGTACAGAAAAATTCCATTTCGTAACACTGGAGCTCCTGGATCCACAGTTGGCTTTGTCAGTGAATTCAGCACTTTCAATGTTAAGTCAAACAGGAGTTATTCAGATTCCCTGCTATTCAATCAGCAGCCATATTCACAGATTCACTATATATATGCCTTGGTCACAGGACAAAATATAGACTTTATGGAACCGTATTAAGTATAAGTTGGATTGTCTTCTACAGGAAGTCAAGCTCTTTAATATGGCAGCAGGTTGGTTAGAGGACATTCAAGGTCAGGGGTTAAAAAGAGAACATTACAAATTTCATTATGTTCAGTTACAGGTACAGTTTTATTTTAAAGATGTTGGAAGTCTATGGTTGTCTCTAGTTGTGACAAGTAGCTTATGGGAGCTAAAGTAAAAATCTGCCCATTGGGATATGGGTCCACTATGTAATCCCGAAATACTGAAATCCCGAATTTCAGTATTTTGAAATTACATAGCTGAAACTACTACCAAAATACTAAATCCCAAAACCCCATAACCGCGAAATTTAAAATTCCGAACTTACACTACACATACAGCACACACATACACATACACACAGCTTCCCCCCACAATCAAATATATAATCCTACACTACAGATAAGTAAGGGGGCAAGCCCCCCTGCAGCCCCCTACTTAAATATTGTAACTCCGAGATCGCACAAACGCACAAAGGAAACTCACACCCACACATTTTACAGTCCCTCATATGCACACATATTACAGTCACAACTAGAGTTGTCACCTTTCCAGATGGCCAAAGTGGGACAATTGTGGTACAAACATCAGATTTTGCAGGCCAAAACATACCCATGGGCAGTGCAAAGGACAGAACTTCACTTTTTTGCCTAAATAAAAGCTTATTCTTGTAGCATTTTAGTTGCTTATTCTGTTTCTTATAACATTTAGGTGTTTCAGATACAGAATAACTGTTTTATGCAACTATTACATAAAATATAGGAAATCATTTTGCCCTAATATTTCAGGACAGTTGCCATTCTTACAATATTTTTGCAGGACACAACTGCCCAAAGAGGGACTGTCCCTCACAAAGTGGGACAGGTAGTAACCCTAGTCACAACACACACTAAAGCCCATAACAAACACAACAGATGTTAATTCAATATCTCCGAGCTTCGGGATTTTGAATTTTGTGCTTCTACAGGTTTCAGGATTTAATGTTTTTGGCTATGTAATTTTAAAATACTAAAATTCGGGATTTCAGTATTTCGGGATTACATAGTGGACACATTATATATATATATATATATATATATATATATATATATATATATATATATATATATATATACACACACATATATGGTACTTATGTATTATCGCAACCAGATTTGGATCCTGCCACACTTTGTAATGTTTTTGCAAAAGTAGCAATGTTAGCGTGAAAAGGCTACTGTCAACTGTTAAGTATTATTCTGTTGGGTGGTTTATGACATTACAAGAGGAATAACGCTGAAATTTGCCTTCCCGGGGAGTGTGCTTTCCTGGTCAGAAGTAATGAAAAATGCACTACAGAGGGCTGCTCCCTTTGAGTTATGTGAAAAAGGATGTTTGCATGTCAGTGTTTGGACATCTTCACGATAACCTGCACTTCTTTCCCAAAATGAATAAACTGCTTTGTAACTGTTAGTTGATGGTAAGATAGATTATCTTGGAGCTGATTAATAAAAGCAGAGTCGAGAGTTTAACAGGAAGAATTTCAATGAAAATATAAAATGTGTTGACCTCAGAAAACCCCTTTCATACATAGCTTACCGATCATGAACAGACCTTTCTGATTTATGGTTTTCTGTAAATAAAATGCATTCAGATTTACGGTTGGGGGAACATGATACTGAAAATCCCTTTTTCCCTCAGTAGGCAGATAACAGTGTCTTGGTGGTTTCTTACAGAAAATGTAAGATATGTACTTGCAGAACCTTTTCTAACTCGTGACATTTAGCATTAAGTTACAGTAACTGGGAAGATGGCATGACATGCTGCCAGGGAAATGCATGCATAGACAGCATCAGTATTTTTCTCATTTTTATTCATAACCCTGCATAAAAGACCCTTCATTGTCAAAGAAAGCACATTGTCTCACATTTTTAAAACATTAACAGTCACATTTCACTATCGCGAAGCAACCATTATGATTGCAAAAATCTGGTTGCGATAATACACAAGCACTATATATATATATATATATATATATATATATATATATATATATATATATATATATATATATATATATATATATATATATATATATATATCTTTCAACAAGCAATGAAAATAATGTGTCAGAACCTCTCTGCATCAAAACTTGGATGTCTTACAAGATTATTTTGGTGGGAAGACAAATGATATACTGCAAATGTCATATTTCATGAGGGTTAAAATTACAGATTACAATTGGACAGGGAAGGATTTCGCTGCATGAATTTTGTTTTCTTTTATACCGAACTGTTTCCTTTTTATTGATAGTCCTATATCCTCTTGTTCATTTTTGTCTCCTTATAAATTTAAAATACCTGGTTCTTTCATTCACTCTCCAATTACCAGCCTATCCAGTTTATGGTCATGGGGAACTGAAACCTGTCCTTGTTCTCACTGAGCACACAGTGGAGAAATTAATCCTAGAACAGACAGAAGTCTATTACAGGATACACACACACACACACACACACACACACACACACACACACACACACACACACACACACACACACACACAGCATTTGTTTGGGATATGTGAGAAAACCAGAACACCTAGCAAAAAGACATACAAACACAGCAAGGAACTGCAGACTCCACATATGTATATACAAGTTAAAACAGGGCTGTGCTAAGTGGAAAAAGATTTTATATGAGGAAAGTGAAGGGACACAGAAAGTTTGTGTAGCAGTATATTTTAACATTTATGGGAGTGGCATTAAATTGAAAACACACTGCCAATGTGGTAGATCTTTCAGGAAAGATGGACAATGTTGACAAGGTCTTTACAATACTGCAGGTCTTGTCATAAGTTCAGCAGCTTTACATTACTGTGAAGTAGTATAAATTAATCACACAACAGCAATCGGAGTAGAATTAGAAATATCAAGAACACAACACCAAAAACCACTAGTAAACTGAAAACAGAGCTTTGACAGCATGGATCAAATAATATAAAGCTATGATGACTGACAAGAAAAAAGAATTAATAAAATGATATATTTATTATACAAGAAGAGATATCATCTGTAAATAAAAACAAATGCTTCTCCTGCTGTGCACATTACTGGTACGGCTTCTTCCACAATAAAGTGCCAGGTTCTAGAATCACAGTTTAAAAAGGAATGCTGGGTAAGTCTATTTCAAAGACAAACAAGAGAAACGGTGTATTCTTTTCCTTAAAAGTCACATAAGTAGACTGAAGAGCCTTAGTCTGTGTTCCCTCAATGAGAGAGGAAGAGGGTGCAACATTAGGGAGAACACTAAACAAAGGCCACAGAATGGCATAGCTCAGAAAAAGAAATTCTCTAGCAAAAAAGGTAAGATATGAATTTATTTCTTTATTATTTTCCAGGCACATCTATGGAACGCATGGGTCATATTCTGTCACAGTCCTATTTATAGTCCAAAAAGAAAAAAAAATCCAGAAAAAAAACATACATATAATTTTTTGAACTAGAATATCACCCACACTGTCCAGATAAGCAGACCATAGAACTTCTAATAATTCAAGCTATTTAAAATAAATATCCAACTAGGGTTGCCAGCTTTTCAAATGCCCACAGTGGGACATTTTTGGTACAAACAGATTTGGCAGGCTGAAACATACTAAGAGCCAATACAAAAGATAGAACTTCACTTCTTTGCCTAAATAAAAACTAATTCTTGCAGCATTCTAGTTGCTTATTCTGTTTCTTATAACATTTTGATGTTTCAGATACAAAATAACTGTTTTATGCAACTATTACATAAAATATAGCAAATAATTTTGTCCTAATATCTCAGGACATTGGCCATTTTTACAATTGTTTTGCAGGACACAACTGCCCAAAGAGGGACTGTCCCTTGCAAAGTGGGACAGGAGGTAACCCTATATCCAACCCTTAACTACCATTTATGCAAACTGAATGATTTATGTGAAATGACTGTTCATGGCAATAGCAGATGAACAGTCGCCCAGAACTGCAGAAAGGGACAAAGGTAGTGGGGGTGTTTCATAATTCCAGTGGGGAGAAATGATGCACTACTGATGACTCAGATGAAGGAGCAGAAATGGAAATAAACAAAGAGAATTATCACCCGTAGGAAAAAGGAAGACTACATTGGGTCTACACTGCTATCTACTTTCTTTCCTTGTCTTACATGCCACATTGCTGTGATCATGCACAAACATTTGTTTTTCTTTAGCGGAATTATTTTGCTAGATTTCATTTGATATTTGGATCAGTCTCATCTCTTGTA
This sequence comes from Protopterus annectens, assembly GCF_019279795.1. NCBI lineage: Eukaryota > Metazoa > Chordata > Ceratodontiformes > Protopteridae > Protopterus > Protopterus annectens. The sequence continues at coordinate 201,805,547 of NC_056750.1, forward strand.
TTTATAAAATGCTTATTTTTCACTTATTTCATACTATTTTATTTCTTCTGTTTTTCCATGTTGCACTTCAGATCCATATTTAAAAACCTTGTAAACTACATGTATTAGGAATAATTGCTGAAACAAAGTAAAACATTATAGGGAATTCAGAACATCAATAAATTACTTGCAACATAAATGAGTATACTTTGATCATCAGGCTGAGGACACTAATCCATAAGGACCTGTTTCAGCTGTGACCTGATCCAAGTGAGCTGCATACAATAAGCAGTTAAGAAAATAAAACACTGTACAAACACAGTAAGCAGTCTAATCTGTTCAGTACAGCCTGTCAGAACAGAATAATTAAGTATTATACAATTCCTCCCCTAAAACGTGCACGCTGATTGGCCAGCCCAACCGTGCCGTTGTAAATCTCAATATACTAATGGTAAAAGGTCCGTCGCCTGGACTTTTTCCGTTAGTAACTTCGCTTTTAAACACTGTCTCGCTATGTTAAATGGGTTTAACATAGCGAGACAGCTTTAAAATAAGCAACGGAGATATCCGTTGCTTATTTTAAAGCTGTCTCGCTATGTTAAACCCATTTAACATAGCGAGACAGTTTTAAAAAGCAATGGAGAAAGCAAGATCTCCGTTGCTTTTACTGTTCGCTATGTTAAATGGGTTTAACATAGCGAGACAGCTTTACAATAAGCAACGGAGATCTCCATTGCTTATTTTAAAGCTGTCTCGCCGTTAAACCCATTTAACATAGCCCACAGCTCTGATGTACTGCGCAGGCGCAGTACATCAGAACTGCCGCAGATTACCAGACAGCTGCAGAAGGGCAGTAAAGAGGCATTATACAATGCCATTATTTAAGAAAAGTAATTATTTCTTTTCTTAAATAATGTCATTGTATAATAGCAATAACCCACTTCTGGGTGTGGGTAATGCTGTATTTACCCATGGTTGGCTTTGAAACCACGCCAACCGTGGGTAAATCCAGCATTACCCACACCCAGGCGTGGGTTATTGCTATAATAACCCATGCCTGGGTGTGGATAAATCCAACATTACCCACACCCCGAAGTGGGTTATTGCTATTATACAATGACATTATTTAAGAAAAAAAAAAACTTACTTTTTTTAAATAATGGCATTGTATAATGCCTCCGTGCTGCTCTTCTGCAGCTGTCCGGTATCCTGGGGCAGTTCTGATGTACTGCGCATGCCTATGCTTACATAGTACATCAGAGCTGTGTGTAGAGGAAGCAATGGAGAATGGAAGATCTCTGTTGCTTTTTTAAAGTTGTCTCGCTATGTTAAACAGTTTAACATAGCAAGACAGCTTTAAAAAAAGCAACGGAGAAAGGAAGATCTCCGTTGCTTTTTTGTAAGATATCTCGCTATGTTAAACCCGTTTAACATAGCGAGATTACAGCAACAGAGCTCTTCCATTATCAGTTGCTGTCTAACACACACAAAAAAAAAGACTTATACTAATGGAAAAAGTCTGGGCGACCGGACCTTTTTCCATTAGTATAAGTCTGATTTACAACGGGCATGCTGACCAATCAGCGTAATATTAATGGGGGGGGGTCATTGTATTATAAGGAATAAAAGACAAAGTGATATACTAAGTTCATCATAGCACATGAGACTGTTAAAATTGCCATGACTATGTTACGATTACTTATATGAACATCGCCTTTATGCTATTAGTACAGCTAATTACTATCAGAATTCGAGGCATCTTTCCAATTCAAAAAAATAATTCAGAAATGCTAACTGAATGTGTGAATTTTTGGTTAAATAGCTTGGGTTTGAAATCTCTACTGCATGGTTGCATGTGTGTGTGTGTGTGTGTGTGTGTGTGTGTGTGTGTGTGTGTGTGTGTGTGTGTGTGTGTGTGTGTGTATGCCTACTGTATAGTTTAATTTGCCTACTTTTGTGAATACGATACAGTGCCTTTTCATTAAGTTTATGTCACAGTATATATATTTTTCAGGCTGATGTTTCACAGCCAGGAAAATGCATCTTTTGTTCTTCTAGTGGTGTTCATTTTCTCTGCTACATAAACACATAAATTGCAAGTACTCAAAGTCAGGCTTGTTTACTGAAATGAGGAGACTGGAAAGCAGTGCTTGTGTGAATTTCTGTTGTGAATGCTTTATGTCACGTGTAGCCATAAAAGGTTCGGTTTCACTCCAGAGATGGGGGTGAGGGTAGTGAAATGCCCTTGACATTGACAGGCATAAGAAAAGGAGAGTCAGCTGTGGAGTATGGCTTGAATACCTCCAGTCACATGAGCAAACCCTTGAAAAATATATGTAAAACAACATTCCAGACCATGGAGGAAATAATTAAGCAATCGATATCGCAAACAGGATACTTGCACGGCATGCAGGTGTTTCTGATACTGCTTGATACATTTTTTATTGTATTAACTCCATTTCATAGCACATAACGAAATGGAGATGCAACAGCAAACAGAAAAGAAACCTGCAATGTTTAAAATGCAGACAGATTTTCCATAATCTGTGTATTTTTGTTTTCCTTTAACTCAGTAGAAAGTTGAGCGAGTAATAATTATTGTGTTGAATGCATCAAATAGCTCTTAAACTAGTTACTCACACACACACACATCACAGATACATGTACACATGCATACACCCCCAAACACATATGCATAAACACCACCTGCATGCACATATTTACATTCACATGCACACAGATGCACATACACACATAACATACACAGTGCATCTGCTTGCATCCACACACACATTCGCATGTAACATACACGTGCATGCCCACAAACAAACATGTGCACACATGCACACAAATATGAACACTGGTAGATGTACCCACACATGTCTTACATACACATATACGCACACAGACATGCTTGCGCTTGCTGTTGCCTGCACATTTCTCCTTGTGCTGCCATCACAAATGATACAGTGTTTTTTAGTGGAACAGTTAAAATACACCTCAGAGCCTCGTCGACTCTGGGCTGTCACTATCAGAACATATGTGATCTGCTGTTTCATTAATGCTGGCACTGTCATCAGTGGAATAACCATACCTTGTCCAAGTGTGATAAACAAAGGGGCATCCGTTATGACTTTTATGTGCAGTACCATGTAACATCATCAAGTCATAGCTATGACAAAATCATAGAAGTGTGGCTTTGTTGAAGTGTATTAACACCCTGGCTGTTTCACACAGGAATGGGCGTGACCTGTGTGATTGACAAGCCAGAAGCTGGTGATGTGATATGCTAATGGGGCATGATTGACATGGCATGCAGATTTGCTGGTGACATCATGCATACATTGCTTTCTGATTAGCGTATTGAGAAGTCAATAGCATAACAACCTTTGATAAGTCATTTTTTGCTTTTAGTGTGGGTTTTGACACATATATTTGCAGCTTTTCTCTGAATAATCTCAAGTCCAGTTGCATCTTTATGGGGGTGTTATATTCAGAACTTGACACTGTTTGGTGAACAATTTCTCTTAATTGTTTATGACTGTCTTGTTTAACAGGATACTTGGCTTCTTTTTCTTAAGAGGCCTGTGGTGGCGACAGAATCTCCACATTTTATTTTAAATGAGGTGCAAGTAATACAGATTACACACAGACAAAAAAGAAGAATAAATAAGCTTGAAGATGAAAAAAGTGTTTACATTAGTAACCTCATGATAGTAACCCAGTCAACAAAGAACGAACAGTTATAAGTAATTTGTTGTTTTTTTTAACGTACGTGTGACACAATGTGTAGTAGTTGGAGTTTGGGCTGCGAATACTACATATTTTCTATATGTCAAATTTTAAGTTATGATCTGTGGTAACTACAGTCAGTTTTGTGCTACATAGTTTATCAACTGAAGCATTATTGTAAGAAGCTACCTTTTAAATAATTCTGGTTCTTACGGTGTCACAGCTGAAGAAAATCAGTTTTGCTTTAATGGCGTTATATATGAGCTGTGATTCAGTCAGCGGTCTCTGTTCCATCGAATGGTTGTTCTATCATTTGGATTTTCTTGTAACATGTTTTCTACTGTATATTAGGGCTTAGTGTACATTTTGCGCAAATTATAGTAGTGCAAGCAAACTTGCCATAAAGGTAAATGTCCAAATGATTACTGCTGCAACTAACTGTGGCTGTATGGGCTAGATCCAATTTAACAGCTAGACAATGTCCAAAGTTCAAAGGCAATTTATGCATCTGGTAGCTAAGAAATGAACTGTTTTACTAGGGTGCTGTAACTGCTTAAATCTGTTAACTTCATGGACTTACACTTTGAATACTCCATTACTTAATTAAAGTTATTGAAGTTTCACAGTCTCAACACAATGAATACTCATGCGAACCACAGACTGAAAAATATTTATTCATGAGTGTTCACTGATGTTGCCATGATCCCAGGTGTTAGGCAGGGAGTGGATGGGGCTTGATACTGCACATTTGGGGAGTTAATACACTTCAACAAAGCCAGAAGTGTTATCTTTCACATTCAGACTGTGGATATAATGTTTATTGGGGGTATAAATGGTAATGTCTTGCTTTATTTTCTAAAAACAATTCTCAAGAGTAATCCCTACAGATGCATGGAAAACAGCAGATTTAATATGACAAGGCACATCTGCTTATATGCAGAGAGTGGTATGGTTAATGCTTTTGGACATGCTGTTCACAACACTTGTTGTTGTTGTGTCTTTCGTCTTTTCCCAGTTAGGGGTCGCCACAGTGGAACTCCGGTCCGCTAATGATTGGCAGCTGATTTTTATGTGCTGAGTTGCCAGCCCTGACGCACAACCTTCAACGAAGGTACGCCCATTCACGCATGTCTCCACGCAGAAGACACTCTAGCTGAGAGTAGAACCGGACAGCGTCTTACTGTGAGGTGACAACGCTACCGCAGCACCACCACCGCAGATATGCTGTTCACAACACTAACTCATCAAAAGAAAATGGACATCCAGTATGAAATGTATTCTGTGCAGTGTTGCTTCAAATGTGTAACAGTTTCAATGCTTCCCCTGTGGAGTCACACTTTCTTTCGGCTTTTCCCAGTTAGGAGTCATCACAGCGGATCTCCGGTCTGCTTATGATTGGCAGTGATTTTTACAGTGTCGAGTTGCCAGCCTGGCACCCAACCTTCAGAGAAGGCACACCCATGCACACACGCACCTACCTGCATGTCTTTTAAATTTCAGTCGATCATGGGGAGGACATGCAGACTCCACACAGAAGGCACTCCAGGCGAGAATCGAGCCGGAGAGCCTCTTGCTGTGAGGCAACAACCCTAACTGCTGCATCACCGCAGCCTTAATGCTTCTCCTGTGGAGTAAGGAATGTAATACTTAGTGGTCACATGTCATGAAGTGCAAATATTGCCGGCATAACTTCCCTACTCATAACACACTCTCACTGCCTGGAATGCATATCGTAAGACATTCGGAAATTAAAGGGTTCAGAAATTTACAGAAACATATACCCTGATGGACGATATGTATTGAAGAACTTAGTTTATCTATCCCTGTGTCTGCCATGTGTAGAAACTACAGGTCCATATGACAGTATTTATTTATTTTGATTACCAGATTAATGTAAGTAAGCCCAAGAGATGTTTACAAGGGATATTTAAGGAGAAATGATTCACAGTAGAAATCTACGAATCCTCTGTTAAAGTTGCCAATTAACGAAAATGGTATGTCCTCAGAACATGGGAAGAAATTGTAGGCCCTCAGGAAGTTTGTAAGGAAAGCATACCTGTTCCACTGTACAGATGTGAATATCTGACATGAAGGCTAAAAGACAGCAGAACAATTTAGTGTGACATACAGCAGTTGCCTTTCTTCATATAAATTGCTAGGGTTCCTCTATGGCCATTCCATGACTTATTAACTTTTCTTCCACACCATGTTGGTGGCTTCACTTTTTCATCAAGTTCACTCCAGGTAGCAACTACCCTATTGGGGAAAAAAGGTTTTTTTTTTACCATAATATTTAAAGTAAATTGATGTCAGAATCAAGACACAAAAATCCCAGAGATAGATATGTTAACTGCTAGGCTTATTCTCACACACAACTCAGATGCAATGCAAGTTCAAGTCAGAGAATATCATCATCACAAGGAACGTTCTTTGCTCCACCCATCCCCTAAACAACACATCTGCTGGTGATCTGGCATTTCATAACTTATAACTACTTATCTTGTCATTGTGAGTGTAACTATCATGCACCATACCATTCACGACATAGAAATTAATATTTAAATGAGCACAAGCTTCACTACAAATATCCTTACACAGTTCAGCTTCAGATGCATGATTGAAATTAAAAGAGTCAAAGTAACCCTGTGAAGATAACTGATATAGCCTCCTTAAGTTACCAACCATTCAATGAAAATCTTCTAATAGGTGTGCTCCCTTTAATTCTGTATTTCGCAAATATACCATAGAAAAATGGCAGTTGTATTTCAGTGAAGGACTAACAATGCAGGACTACAATGTACAAATCAGAAATTTCTGGCAATAGTCCAAGTGGTGTGGGGCCAACAGTGTCAAAGCTGGCATAGAGTTCCAAAATTTTTCAGTATACAATCATCTGTGAACTTGGTCATCCAAAGGCCCTTGATATTAGCTTTTACCTCTAAGAAGTAGATGGCAAATAGAAGCAGCCCTAACACACAGCCATGAGGTACCCCACTGCTTTCCAGTCCCTTAGTGGAGGCGGTCTCACCAATCATGATTTCCTGGGTTCTGTCTGTGAGCCAGCTAGTGATCTAGTGATTTATGTAGGGGTTTATGCCCAGTTTGGTGAGTTTTTCAACTATAAAAAACCTAAAAAGTTTTACAGTTTTAAAGTTTAAACATTCTTTTGTTTAATAATGTTATTTTATATGTATATTTTTAAGTGTGAAGTGTCTTATTTTAAGTGTATGTAGGACATAATTAATTGCATAATTACTTGATTTGGCCATAGAATCCACATCACCACAACACAAAATAATACTAGGAACCACAAAACAAAAACGTCAGCCACTAGAAACAGGATACAAAAAGAACTCCGCAAGGTTTTATTCAAGGATTAAGCACTTTCATCAGATTATACTAAGTCTATAAGAAGTCATTGGGTATAATCTGATGAAAGCGCTTAATCCTTGAATAAAACCTTGTGGAGTTCTTTTTGTATCCTGTTTCCAGTGTTTGGCATTTTTATTTTGTAATTACCTGATTTGGTCTTTGATGGGATTGGCTGGAACTGAATATTTAATGAATAATTTTTATTGAGGTTATGTATATTGAAAAAGTGTTGACTTGAAAGCTTTACAATAAATCTTGATCAAGGGGATGTTCGTGCCGTGATTTATTTTGTTTGGTGTTTGGATTATTAAGGCACGTTCAGCTGTTGGTTCTACCTGCTTGCTTCGTGCTTCTTGGTTCACTTTACTACTTGGATGGAACAGCACATCCTAATTTTTAGCCAGCCTGTTACCTGTGAACCCATGATGAGTGGAACTACGATGAAAGACTTTCTGATGGTGGGTGAGAATCCCTTTATGGCACTGTCTTCATTCTCTAGAGTCTCTGCTAGCACAGTTAATACCTCTAAGATACTTTTCTGTTAAACCCCTACCATGCATTTTAGGAGCTGTATTGCCTGATTCTGACTTATTTGTTTACCGACTTCCTACTCCATCATAGACAATTGATTAATAGTCACTTTTTCTCTGTATTGCCTACCTAGTTGGGTCGTACCTATGTTTGCATTTTCAATAATAGCTGCCACACATCTGGAATGTGGTGGGTGACTAAGGAGGGGGAGAAGGGTCCAGCGGCATGTTAACGATTACTCCAAAGTCCAGGGGAAACACACAGCAGTAGCCATTCATCTGTTATAATCAGTCGAGACTGGTCATAGGCAGAAGACATGTCAGCTAAAGTGATTTGCTGTTGATTCTGACCTGGATTACTTGTCATCGGGAGGATGTAGTGGGACCGTGCTTCAGGAAAAGAAATCTGGCAGAAAATGTTGACCTCACAGCTGCACACAAGGGTAGGCTGTCATACAAAGGTTCACTACTTAAAACACTACTTGAAAGCCATGTCATCTGTCTGATTTGCAGATGACGTACACTTTACGATGAAAGCAGGTGGAATTGTAACCATCATATCCATGCCGACGACTGGGTGACAACTTCTGATAATAACTATAAGCAGGAGTCATCACCAACAGAGATTTACAGCAACGGGGACAACACTTGAAAGAAGATAAAACTAAACAGTTTGGGAAATAGAATGTGTAGTATCGATCCAGACCCGTGGGGGAAGAAATAAGCCAAAAGCCGCCAATACAGCTACTAAAATGTGTGGTATGGGTTTAACGGAAAAGTACCACCTCTAATTCTAAAAGAGAAAAATACCTACAAAAAATGCATGGGCTGGAAGTGCTAGTACAGAAATATAAAAGACTGCAATGGCAGAGACTGTCCTTCTCAGCCTATATAGATATGGGTATTATACACAGGGGACTGAGAGTCACCAAGATGTCAACTTATGGCAACAAGTATCCGGTCCTACTGAAAAAGTGGCAAGAACATAATCTGCAGACTAGTATCTGGTATATGATGCTGATGAATTACTTTTTTCACGAGACTGAAAACAGCCTTAGCAGTGAGATAAACTCTATGGAAAGTGAGATTGTGGCATCTGAAGAGTTCAATAGCTTGAGACAGCATTATCAAACAATACTAGACAGGCTAAAGGACTTTGAGAATACCTTAATTTCTACAAAAAGACGTAAATTAATAAGGGATATCAATGATTTCAAAAACGGCCATGTTTGTTCGATGCTGAAAGAAACAGCTAAACCCACCCATATTCACTCTAATGAAAGAGCATCTTCAAACTTGGTTATGCAGAACTCTCTTGAAACAAATAGTGCATCTAGTATGAGAAATATGGCAGAAACTTCTTCACAAGGAAATGTGGCTACATATATAGGTGAAGCTGTTGTGGTGCTCAATTCTTTTAGCAGTGACTCTGGACAGATTAAAGCTGGTATAAGCTTGGGAAATATTATACCACCAATAAATAGAAAGTCACAGAATAACTTAGAAACAGCTGGCACAACGGGCAATGCTGTTTTAGGAATGAAGAAGATACAGCTACAACTACACTTACAGGTGCAAATGAGAGGCAGAGAATGGAGCTGTCAGAGGGGAACCTCACAGAAGAATGCCATTCATCCACAGAAAGAACTTGGGGCAATACCGAAGGTAGGCCCAACGACACGGAGCAGGAAAATGTAATTGGACATACTGTTGTAAATTTATCTAATTGTGATTTTAGTGTGGCAGAACTGAAGCTATTAGATAAAGGTTTGACATTTATACCATCTATTGATGGTTTGTTAAATGGCTGTCTCACTAAGTTATGAATTTTTGTTAGAAATTTGGATTTAAAACTATTTAAGAATAATAGTAGTGATGTTTGTGAGCTTAAAACGAGTAGCACATTTGTGTCTGTTAGTTGAACAACTGTTACAGCATTTTCTAAGATATGTGAAAATGATATATGACTAATTTTTTTAAGGGTAAAGCCAGTAAATATTTTGATCTTAAAGAAGATGAGAGAAAAGCTTTATTTGACCTGTGTGCTACAACTGATATAGTAATTAAACCAGCCAACAAGGGAGGGAAGACTGTCATTATGAATAGGGAAAAGTGCTATGATTTAATGCTTAATTTCTTGGATGATGTACATACTTTTAAAATTATAAGTAGCACCGATTTGAATAACATGATATATAGCATTAAAGCTGATCTATATGACCATTTCATGCAATTAGCTATTACTCCGGAACAATACAACTACCTATATATTGAGCATCCTGTTTGTCTGTTTATTTGTGGCTTGCCCAAAATTGCTAAGAATTTATTTAATCCCCCTATGAGACCTATTGTCTCAGGGGGGCAGTGAGCTACTACAGCTATATCTAAATGTTTAGATCAACAGCTTAAACCTTTACTAAGTCACAGTAAGGGTTTTACAAGAGATACATGTGACTTTTTGGAATCATTAGGTGCATTTTTACATAGTAAGGATGTAGCGGAGGCCCTTATTGTGACCATGGACATAAAGTCTCTATTTACTGTGATCCCCAGTGATATAGGGACACAGTATGTTAGGGAAGTTTTGGTTAAATATAGCAATTATACAGCCAATAAAATATCACTTATATGCTCTTTGTTGGAATTGGTTCTGGATAATGTTTTTACATTTAATGAGAATATATATCATCAGGTTCTAGGTGTGGCTATGGGGACTGCAGTGGCTAATAGCTATGCTAATATAGCATTAGCTAGATGGGGAGAGCTATATATTTTTGATTCTGAGTTGAATGGTTTCAAACATTGTGATCTAATATTCTATAAGTGTTTTGTAGATGACATCATACTGCTATGGGCGGGTACTAACCATAATTTTAAACTGTTTGTTGAACAGTTACATGGTACTACAGATTTTCTTTGTTTTGATATGAACTTTTTGGTCAGTGAGATTAGCTTTTTGGATGTGAGATTGTTTAAGACTAATGGTACAGTGCATACTTTTATACACAGGAAAGATGTACAGACTACTAGGTACCTACATAATACCAGCATGCACCCTAGACACATCTACAAAGGTATTGTAAAAAGCCAGTTGTTACGAGCAAGTTGGCTTAACACCACAGAGGATGGCTTTAAATCTGAAATAAAGAGCATGACTAACGACTTTATCCTAAGAGGTTATGATAAGAAATTATTAGTAAATAATGCCGATCATGTTGCGTCTGAACGTTGCAACTCAGCTAGACCTTATTTGCATCGAGTAAGTACCCTGGCTTACAATAATAATAATAATAATAATAATAGTAATACAGTAGGGACAACTAAGAAACATGATTTGGGTTATGTAATGAAGTATAACAGACATTTGCATCAAATACAGGGTATTATTGAAAGAAACTGGATCATCTTACAGTCTGATGGTGATGTAAAAAGGCTAGTTGGAATAAAACCTTTTTTTATTTTTAAGAAGGAGAAGAATCTAAAACAGTTATGTTACAAGGATGTTAGATCAGAAAGACAATGAGTTCGGGTACATACTAAGAACACAGTTCCTTTTTTCAACTGTGTGTATTGTAAATACATTAATACAGATGTGGAATTTGTACATCCTATCCTTAAGACAAAATTTTCTTTCAAAACATTCGCCACATGTACGAGTCAGAATATTGTGTATTTAGCGTACTGAAAAAAAATGTTCATGTTTCTATACAGGCAAGACTAACTGTAAATTGAAAGAAAGAATAGCTTCGCATATGTCAGGAATTCGTAGGGGAATAGAAACAAATGCCCTATATAAGCATATTATAGAAAATGGTAATGACCATACATTAAGTTTAGGGTACTTCAAAGAATCTATGTGAACCAAAGAGGTGGTGATATTGTCAACATAACTGAAAGGGCTGAATATAAATGGATTAATTTTTTCAGAGCAGACATGTTCCTTGATCTTAATAAGGTCAACAGTATTAAACTTATTTTAAAGTTTAAACATTCTTATGTTTAATAATGTTATTTTACATGTATATTTTTATAGGTGAAGTATCTTAATTTAAGTGTATGCAAGACATAATTAAATGGATAATTACTTGATGTGGTGTTTGATATGATTGGCTGGCATTGAGTATTTAATGAATGATTTTTATTGAGGTTATGTGTATTGAAAAAGAGTGTTGACTCGAAAACTTTACATTAAATCTTGATCGAGTGGATGTTCGTGCCGTGATTTATTTTGTTTGGTATTTGGATTATTAAGGCATGTTCGGCTGTTAGTTCTACTTGCTTGCTTCGTGCAGTTTGCCAACTATACCCGAGTTGGGGTATTTATCAAAAGCCTTAGCCAGGTCCCTTATTCATTGCCTTGGTGACCTTCTCAAAAAGTCCACAGGTTTAGTAGGCACGACCTTCCCTTGACAAACCCAAACTGGGCTGGGTCCAATGTCTGAAGGTTGCCTATGCCTTTGGTGATCACTTCCATAATTTGTTCCATGGCTTTGTATATTAGACTAGTCAGACTAATGGGTCTGTAGTTTCTGGGGTTAGTTGATGGTTCTCCCTTGTGAAGTGGGTTAACTGCTGCAGACCTCCTTTCTCATGGTACAAAGCTAGTTTTGAGGCTATAGTTGAAAAGTGACTCAAGTGGTCCTGACAGGTCATGTTTCAAGCTATTTAGAAGGCATTCTGGGATACTGTCAGGGCTCATTGAAGCTTTTTTTAGCTTTAGCAAGTGCTGTCAGAATCAGATCCCTGCTAATAGTTAGGGAGGATTATGCAAGTAGGTATTTCATGGGGGGAGGCAGGGGAAATGGGGAGTGAAGTTTGAGGTGAATTTGTCAGCCAACAAACTTGCTATGTCACTCTGCTCATTGAAGGTGGCATCACTGACCACCAGTTCAACACCCTGATATGTACTGCCTTTGTGGTTTTTGACATAGCTGTGGAAGGCCTCGTGGTTGTCTTCAGCCTGTGAAGCTGTCTTCACCTCATAGTTGGCCTTGTTTAACTTAATTACTCCCCTTATGTTCCTGTTAAGTTTAATTAGAGAGCTCTTATCATAATGAGAGATGCTCTTCCTGATTTTAGCTATGATATTTTTCCTTTTGTTATATACCCTATTAAGGTTAGGATTCCACCAGTATGGTTTATTTTTAGAGTTTGTTTTGTGTTTACTCCTAGTAGATACAGGAGCCTCTATACAGTCATTTACATGGTTGTAATACAGGGTATCCTTGAACAATTCCACATAGGTTGCTGTGAACTCCGGGTAAGCAGGAACATTGAATTTTGACAAACTATCACTTCATACTATGTGCTTTTTTAGAATAATTTGTAACTCTTATGGGGTTTTCTGGTGTTACTGAGTTAAGTTTTATTTCAAAGGAGACAGCTTTGTGGTCTGACCTCACCAGTGACCATGTGACAGTAGGAGGTGTACAGCACTTTTCCAGATTGGTGAGTACCAGGGTCAGTATGTTTGAAAATCTGATGAGTGTGCTTAAGGTTATTTGTAATAATATAGTCTAGGAACTGTTGTGCCTGCAGGTTAGAGGCAGTTTGTTTCCCAATCTACAGATGGGTAGTTAAAGTCTCCCATGAATAGGGTATTTGGTTTAATGGTGAGTGTCTCCACTAGGTCTAGGTATGTGCTATGGGATTCTTCAGATGTAGAGTGACCTATAGCTTACTAGGATATGGTATGGGACTTTGTTGACGATGATTTGCACATGGATAAACTCCAGGGTATCATTCTGATTATACAATTCCTCCTCTAAAATGTGCACGCTGATTGGCAGCCCAACCAGCGTGCCCGTTGTAAATCCCTCAATATACTAACGGAAAAAGGTCCGATTGCCCGGACTTTTTCCGTTAGTATAAAACACTGTCTCGCTATGTTAAAAGAGTTTAACATAGCGACACAGGTTTAAAAAAAGCAACGCAGATCTCCGTTGCTTTTTTTAAAGCTGTCTCGCTATGTTAAACTCCTTTAACATAGCGACACAGTGTGTAAAAAGCAACGGAGATCTTGCGATCTCCGTTGCTTTTTTTTTAAACCCGTCTCGCTATGTTAAATGAGTTTAACATAGCGAGACAGCTTTAAAATAAGCAACGGAGATCTCCGTTGCTTATTTTAAAGCTGTCTCACTATGTTAAACTCCTTTAACATAGCGAAACAGTTTGTAAAAAGCGACAGAGATCTTGCTTTCTCCGTTGCTTCCACCCACAGCTCTGATGTACTGCATCAGCATACGGATGCACAGTACATCAGAACTGCTGCAGAATACCAGACAGCTGCAGAAGGGCAGCAAGGAGGCATTATACAATGCCATTATTTAAGAAAAGTAATTATTTCTTTTCTTAAATAATGTCATTGTATAATAGCAATAACCCACTTCTGGGTGTGGGTAATGCTGGATTTACCCACGGTTGTCTTTGTTTGGTCCCTCGGGTGAACCACGCCAACCGTGGGTAAATCCCACATTACCCACACCCAGGCGTGGGTTATTGCTATATTAACCTGGAGTTATGCTTGTTGCTAATAGATTGATACTCCTCTACCTTTTGTCCCAGGCTGTGCAGCTGATGGCATGAATATGTGGAAGGCAATGAAGCCTTGCATTGCTGGGGCACTTCTGTGTACTTAATCCATGTCTCGGTTCTCCAGAGTGTGAAGAGCTTGTAGGCTCTGGAGTTTCTTGCATGGCTCCTAATTTGATGGTATTTGTCGTAGTGGGAACTCACCTCATTGTTGTCTTCAAAGCAGCAGGTAACCTTGAAAACGTATTTGAGAAAGGCAAGAATGGTGAGATTCAAAAACACAACAAAAATGGTATTACTGGTACCACAAAACGTGGCTCTTCCAGTGTCCACGTATTTACCACTTGAGAATATATTTGAGACAACTTTGACCCTGCAGAAGGGAAATTGCTTAACTCTTGGTGTGGTTTATGTTGCTAAATGATCAGATTGCTGGAGTTTTATGTGGGCAAAACTGAAAGACAACTTAGGAAAAGATTTATAAAGATTGTCACAACACAAAGAACTTGAATGTTAATAGTGCTTTGTTTAAGCATGTACACTTGTACAAAGGATATAAGGAATTTAAGTTTGCTATATTGGAAACAGTCCACATAAACCCACAGGGGAAGGGGGTGAGTGGGAAACTAGAGTATAGAAAATGACTTTGGCAGTTTAAGTTGAATGCTAACTCCCTACCACATTTAAATGAGTTTTTGTCTATTCAACCAGTACTGAATTTGCATTCAGCAAAATTATGACAGTCATCTACATAAAAAGTAATGTGTATATCTTGTGTATAACAATGAACTTACTTATAGGTTGCACTGTGGACTAAAAGGATTGTGCCGAGTATATTTTAGCTCTCACCTACAATTTATTTAAGCCTTGTCTAAATGCCCCCATGTTGCTTTGGTCTGCAGAGACTAACATAAGATGTATACAAATCAGCTTAATGGCTGCCTTGGCACTGTTTCACCTATCTCTGACTCACCTGCAGCTCATCATGAAGGGCAGAGTCACCTCACAATCCTTTATATACATATTTAAGGTGACCTGGCTAATACCTTCACATTCAGAACTGCTGGAACTTTGAGACAAAACACTGTCACAACCACGGTTTTACCTGCCAGGAAAAGGATCAGGATTTAACTCTTTTTGGGTGATAATGTCTGAGAGGTACTTAGGTTTGAACTGATGACCTGGCAGGGTATGGTAGTTTAGACTTAAATTGCTTTTTGTTATGCAAGCATGGACTATGGAAACAGGGCCGGCCTTAGCCAAAATGGCACCCTAGGCAAAGTAGTGTTCT
Source organism: Protopterus annectens (assembly GCF_019279795.1). Taxonomy (NCBI): domain Eukaryota; kingdom Metazoa; phylum Chordata; order Ceratodontiformes; family Protopteridae; genus Protopterus; species Protopterus annectens. The sequence continues at coordinate 201,820,982 of NC_056750.1, forward strand.
GGCTCCCCTTAAGCCCCACCCACACCATAGTCATGAAACACCCCTATTTAAGCCACACCCACAGGGTCACTCCCCAAGAAAGCCACTGTAGTTGTTTCCTTAAATTATTTAAATGCATAGGAAGAATAACTAAATTACAAGGTATCTTTAACTGCAACTACCTCTGCATAGTATTTTCTACTTTAAATAGCAGAGCCGGATCATGGTCAAATAGGGCCCTAGGCAGGGTAATAGACTGCTCCCCCAGAGCAGCCCCTCCTGCAGCAACCCCCTCCCCCCAGCAGCAGCCCCCTCCTCAGCCATTCCAGTGTTCCATTATTTGGTTATTTCTCACCGGTTACCATGCATACTGGTCTCTTATTTGCTTCTACAGTGATTAAAGATATTGAAATAAAATATCACAAACACAGTAGCCATTTGCTATATAATATAGTCTCACAATGAAAACAGACTTAGCATAAGCAGTAAACTTCTCTGCCCTTGAAACTCACATTCATTTGAAATGGAAAAACTCACATTCACTGAAACGGCATGAAAACCCACATTCATAGAAAATGCATCTAGCCAGTGAATAATTAAGTTTACCATTGGGCTGTTATCAAAACAGACTACTTGCTCACATTTTTTAGGGCCATGCATATGTATATTTGTTCTTTGATTCACCTTCATGATTGCATTGAATTATATTCCTCGTATAACACAGAACCACTTGTTAGAAAGTGTTTTAAATTTGTAATTTTAAACATTCTGTTAATAAGCAATGAAACAAAATGTATGAACCAATAACTACCCATTTCAGAAAATTTCAACCATAAAAGGCCACTCAAGATTTCTGTCATTACAATCTGCCAATATTACTCGATATGCACAATCTCTGCAGAAGTAAAATAATCTGAATTCCACGTTAAAGAAATCTGTAACTAACGAAGAGGTTGCTACTGGCAAAATGTCACATATCGATGTTTTATCTACAAATTCAGTGCCTGCGTCCCATGAAGAATTAATTGCCTATATTACATTAAAAAATTGGTACGTTACTAATATTGCAATAGGAAATAAGTTCATAATCACTAGGCATCTCATACAAAGGACATACTCAGGAGTGTAGAACCCCTATCCCCCCTTATAATGCACCAAATAATCAATCATATGGGCACTGTAGTATCAGCACTCTATCTACATGGTGTGGGAGTAGAATCCACAGTCTTCTGCACCAAAGGCAATTATGCTACTAACACTGCTTTCAGATTCTACAACACAGTGTGCCATTTGATAAACAAAAAAACAACTAGTTGCACATAGAAACATTTACACTTGTAAGAGTGTGTTTTAAATTTGTAGTTTTGAACATTTTTTCCAGTAAGCAATGAAACAATATGTATGAACCAATAATGACAAAACTACTCATTTCAGAATATTTTAACCATAAAAGGCCCCTCAGACATCTGCCATTACAACCCACCACTATCAGTCAATAAGGACAATCTCTGCAGAAGTAAAAGTCATGCAAATTATTCTACATTAAAGTGATTTGTAACTAATGAAGAGATTGCTACTGGAAAACAACTTTACATTTCAGTATTTCATCTACAAATTCAGTTTTTGCTGCCCTTGAAGAATTAATTGCCTACATTACATTAAAGAAAAAATTGCTATACGGGTAATATTGCAATAGAGAATGACTGAGAAACTAACAAGTTCATATTTAGTAGGCATCTTAAACAAAGGAGGGCACACTATGGAATGCTGAACCCCTATCCCCCCTTAAAATGCACCAAATAATCAGCAACTAGGGCATTACATACCATGCCTCCATACCTCTTAACCTCTTGGCACAAGAAATCTAAACAACGGCTAAAATAATGGGGGGACAAAGGCCCCCAAACTGGGTCAGATTATAAATATTGCTGTTATACACTTATAAAGTTACTACAATAACAGCATTTGTCTTAGCATGCATTTTCTGAAGGAAATGTAGGGTGAAAATCAAATGTATGACATTTAGCTATTTAATTCCTCAGTGATTTCCTAGAAAACCACAAATTTTATGAGGAATAGACCAAACATATGAGGCAAACATCTGGACAGTTGAGAGGTATGCATACCTCTCAACCTCTTAGTGCAAAAAAATCTGGACAAAGCCTAACAATGTGGATGCAATGGCTGAAAAAATAGGGATAGATTTTAAATATTGGACTTTTTTTACTTCAAAAGTTGCTAGAACAGGATTTGTGAGAAAATTAATCAAGAGTAAATGTGAACTTAAGAGGGGACTAAAGGATTTTACAGAAGACTAAGGGGGAATAATAAAGGGAAGGTTAAGTTGAAATGGTTTGGGGTTCTACAAGGAGGGAATACATAAGGTGTAGATGGGATGACTGAAAGGACAGATGTTATAAGGTATGATGAATAAGACAGCAAAATATTAAAACATTAAATGGCACTTGATGTGTACATTACGTGGAATTAACTGGTGATTAAGCATATACTAGGTCAACTAAATTGACTGGCTAAATAGTGGACATGTAACCAAAAGAGAGGGACTAAGGTATATATAGAAAGGACACAGGTGGATATGAATAGGAATAGGGTGATGAACAAGGCAGTGCAGAAATAGTGCTGCACAGCTGAGCTTCCCAAGTGCATTGCTAAACTTAGAAAAACAGTTAAGGCACTGCAAAGTACTACTGAATCTCCTTCATTGTAAAAAAAAGAAAGGTGTTTTACATTACAGAAATAAAAAACAAATGGATGTGGGGAGAAATAAGCACAAAAAGAAAAAAGTGAGAAGGGTACAACTCTGTTAAAAGAATACCAGAGGTGCAGTGCATGTAAGGGAACTAGTAGAAGGTGGATACACAGGAAATGGTTGATCCAAACTTAAATCAGAAAAGGCAACAAAAGCAGGGTTCTAAGCAAGATGAATTCCATATTAGGGGGAGCACGTCTTTAATTGTGCAAAACTAAGGTGTGAAACCTACTATGGAAAGCTTTTCTTTGGGCACATGAGCAAGCCTTTCTGCTAATAAAGGTCCTTTACCTACACATAGGACCTTTGCAACCATTACACTGGAGGTTCAGGGATGTTTTTGTGGTGATGCTGTGGTAGCGTTGTCGCCTCATAGCAAGACGTTGTCCCGTTCGATTCTCAGCTAGAGCGTCTTCTGTGTGGAGGCATACGTGAATGGGGCATGCCTTGGTTGAAGGTTGTGCGTCAGGGCTGGTAACCCGGTACATAAAAATCCACTACCAATCATTAGTGGACCGGAGTTCCGCTGTGGCGACTCCTAACCAAGAAAAGTCAAGAGACACAAACAAACAAACACTGGAGGTTCAGGGTAGTGAGAGAGTCTGCTGCACTGTCCAGAGTTATTCCTAGCTGTCTCGGCGGGGCAGCAGTGTCCATAAATTATGTTCCAACAGCTTTACTAACAACCATATTAATTTTCTTATTAGGTCTCTTAAAACGCTATGTACTAAATAATTACCTAGGTTTCTACTATGCCTAAAAGCAAATCTAGGCTTAGGGATAATGGAATTCCATAAAGCTATGACATCTAGTAAATGCTTTCTCCTCCAACAGCTTCTTGGACCTGTTAATGCATAAAATCTTATTAAATCACTTAGAAACCAAATGTCTCATTATCATGGCATAAATTACTGCTATTATTATTAAACATTTTTTAGTCACTGAAGTTGTCCTGGGATGATGGCATACTTTAGAATAGGCTGTTTGTCTCCCATTAAGAATAGCCTGTTAATAAAAACATAGTGACAACCCTGGACTCAATCTCACTGATGAGTGAACACTTTTTTTTTAATTCAACATCTGTCTCAATTAGTGCTTAGTCTGAAGTCATGGAACAAATTGCCTACAGTACTCTTCTCTTATACAGCCCCAAAATGCAACTAGTTTAAATTTAATTTGCAGTGCTTGTCTCCAGATTGCAGTACTGACTATCCCTGAAAATTTAGTTTCCCCCTGAAATCACCTACTACAGGATGAAATAACATACCAGGATGCATTTTCATCAGTGCAGAGTATGGATTATCATATCATGCACTTAACTTGTTCAACCTCAGCCTATCTGTAGGGTTTGTGCCGGATACTTGTACAAGGGAGTCACAAAGGCTGTACTTCAAGGGTGGCCCCAGTATACAGACACAGGAAATCATAGGGTCATCAGCTTCACCAGCTTTACATATAAGCAATGGAATATATCAATGCAGAAAGTACAACTGTATAACTCCTACATGCGTGTAACAGTAGAGGTTCAAATTTCACACTGCCTCAGTGGCAGTTTAGTATCAAAATGTGGAACGGCACTTAAGCGAAATTGGGATGGTCAAATGCATGTTTTTCAGTTTCCGTAATGCCAATCCGGCAATGCTCAAATCCACATTAGAGAATGGTAGTGCGCATTCACTAATATGAGACTGATGTTCTGATAACAGCTCACACTACAGTGGGAATCAGGAAATTAACCCTTTTCCTAAAGAAAGTGCTCAAACGAGAGTTTTCTGTGAACAATTCTAAGTCTTGGCATTATGAACACGCATGAAACATGCACTCAAAATGAAGCTCTACTGCATAACAAAAAAGATACCTTTAGCAATTACTTTTTGTAAAACAGCCTTCATACAAATAACTAGCATGCCTGTACACTACAACAAATACATATATATTCTGAAGAAGAAAAGAAGATAGTAGCCAAAGAACCATCAGGAGGATAATTTGTTAATGTATTATTACAACCATGTGTGTGAATACCTGACAAGGCAAATAACAACAGAAGCATGAGATCCTCTACTTGTTTTACAATACATGCCTATGATAGCAGGGTAATAAACATGCAATTCATGTCCAGCCTAACAAGCAAAATAAAAATGCCCTACCTTTCAACCTGTTAGGACAAGAAATCTGCACAAAGCCTGATATAATTCAGGACAAAGGCCCAAAAAGTAGGGATACATTTTAAATATTGCTCTTATAAACTTGGAAAGCTGCTAGAACCAGATTTTTGTGTTAGCATGCATTTTCTGAAAGATATGAAATTTGAAACTCAAATGCCTGTCATTACCCAGTGACTTTAATCTTCAGATCATGATTTGCCAGAAAACCAGAAATTTTATGAGCAACAAACCAAAAAATATGGTCATTCTGCAAAAATCTGGATGAGGAATGCAGAGTGTTCCACACAATCCCGAGCACTTGGCTGCTCAGGCTGGCACTAAAAGACTTTACTACTGACTTCCTGTGACTTGGGATAAGCTTCCCCTGATGGGAGGGGCTTAGCTGATCTCCTGTCATAAGAAGTCAGAGTACTGAATTCTGAACTCTGGAAAACTGCTAGTGAGAGTTTGTGCAGGTGCAGAACTCATATGCCACTGAGGTGGTGTGAATGATAAACATCTCAATTATAGAGACACAGACAGCTTAACTAAGTTTAGTTTTGTAAAGGGCAGGTCCAGTCTCCTAAACCTAGTAAACTTCTTTGAAAAAGTTAAAAGGTGTATCACTTTGTTCACAGTGCTTATCTTGACATAGTCATGGTTTTTGATATTATCTCCCATGCTGATATTACTGGAAAGGGTTAATTAGCTTACTGTATCACCCTACATTTATTACTGGATTGCAAATTGGCTATTTAATGCATTCCAGCTTGTGAAAGTTGTGGATGACCTCTCGTTGTAAAATTGTAACCGGTGGAGTACCACATGTACCACTGTTGGGCCTACTACTGTTTGGCATTTATTTTGTAGATATCCATTTCACTGTCCCAGAAATTTGGCTGGTCAAGTTTGCTGATGCCTAAACTCTGAGCACTGATACCTGCTCATCCCGTGATATTATGTTACTTCAACAGCAACTAAAGTATGGACATACATAGTGAAAACAATCTCAAACTAAATGCAAAAAATTTCTGCATAGCAGCATTCAACAAAAAACTGCTCTTATCTTCTGACAAATGTGTTTATAAAGAGACCTGAGTACTTACGTGGACAACTCTCGTCTCGTATGATCATCACATTTTAACCATAGTCAGGAAATCTTTACCCAGTTAATTTCCAAGGGAATATCTTGAAGATCCAAAGAGGTTCTTACCACTGTGTGTATTCATCCCTTATCAGACCCATCATGGAAAACAATGCCCTTTTCATATGTACAGATCCAAACAAGCTGCTCAAATGCAGAGGCATTAACAATTTTTAAGCAAGAAAATTAAAGGCCTTAAATCCTTCAACTATCCTAACAGATTAGCACAACTTTTCTTAGACTTAGTAGCCAACCAACTTCTCCAATGTGATAGGTCTTACTTTTTTGAGTCAAGAAAGGCCCAGTCCTATTTGACCTTCTATTTTTTTTTTTTTTTTTTTTTTACTAAACCACAAATACCCATAATAGGGAACTAAATACTTACCAACAAATAGACAAGATTTACTGGAGGGTTAAATTCATAATTGAATGGATTCTCTGCCTTTTGAATATGTTATCACTACAGGTCAAGTAAAATACTTCTTTGTCTACGTTTAATGCTAATCTAGAAGATCGTATGGGTAAACATAAATTTACACCAGGGTTATCATGTACGGCCCCACTTGATTTGGGAGGTAAGCACTATTAATTGCTTGTAAAGGGTGGCAAGAACTTTTAGGTGTGTCTACTTGAAGGTGTATATGGCTAGGCACCTCATGGTTCCTGTGAGCTAACTGTTTTGAAGGTAATACACAAGCTGCCCATTGGCCTATAAGTGCTGAGTATTTCTTTCCATTTTAAGTGGTTCTATTATTTTTAAGCACTGAGGACAAACAAGCTATTCTTCATTTTTCTGCCTTTCTCTCTTTCTGTTCTAGTTCTTATTTTTGTGAAGAAGAATTAGTCTGTCTTTCCTCCACTTATGTGGTACTATAGTATCTTGCCACACCTTGTTAAAGAGGGATCAATTGTAATATTTGGTTTATACGTTGTTCTCATACAATTATGTTGGCAGCAAATATTACCTGCTTTTTTTCTCTGTCTGCTTTTAATTTTAAGAGTTTAGAAAGAACCCAATCTTCTGAGTGGACTGGTATCAGCTCCTCCCCAATTAAGGGTAACACAATATCTGTTTTTGTGAATATGAATATTGAACATTCATTATTTTTTTTATTGATTCTGCTTATTGACATTTCTTCCAGTTGCCCAGTACACAGATAATTCTTCATTTCCCCTAACAGACTATTTAAGTTTTAGGCCTCTGACATTCTGGTTTATTTACTTTTAACACATACTGTTTTCTACCATGCTCCCCCTGCATTTCCTTAATACGTCCTGAATGATTTCATCCTATGATTCATTGAGTTTCAACTTTCTGAGCATCCAGTTCACTGAGTGGAAATAGTCAAAATTCAACTTAATGGACAAATTAAATTAAAATATTATGAGGGGCAAGCAACTCCCACCCCTACCCACCTCCCAAACTTCTAAATACCAATGGGCACATCAAGATGTAGAAAAATAAATCTAAGAAAACAAATTAATCATTTGTGATGCACAAACTGTACAGCAGTGGTTTCTAACTGAAAATGATAATCAGGGAGTGTGACACTGGTGAGTTTAACTCAACCTCAGCCAGATAAAACTTTACTGAGTTTGCACTTTCATCATTGAAGTTGCAATGAAATTTCTGTTTAGGTTTCCTTGTCAAATTTTATTTATTTATTTTATTTTACATTTGTTTACTGGGAAAGTCTGACTGGACACGGGTCATTTTTCAGCAGAGGCCCGGGGAGAAATGCTCCAGAAAATATTACAAAATTACAGAATTACAAAATGTTAACAAGAATACAGAAATAACAAAAGTTGACAAGAGTATAAGATGGACTTTATACAATGGAACAAATTAAAGTTAGAGATGCCTGAATGACTGACATGTATTATGAGAGTTAGATATTATGTTATACTATGCAAACTTTTCTGTGGGAAAGAACATTATAAAAAACACAGTCTGCTGAGAGTACAAAGAGGCCAATATGCTATAAGCTTATTGATATCAAAATATTTTGATAAACAGTATTTTCCCCCAATAGTCTTTTGCTGATTCCTTTACATTGCTTATTTATGGTATTTGTGATTTTGCTAGCTATACTGCATTGTAATTTATTTTGTTTTATTTAACATTTATTTACCAGGAATGTCCAACGGGACTAGAAGTCCATTTTCAGAGGAGGCCCGGGGTAAAAAGCACCAAGAACAATACAAAGATCTAAAGATAGACAGGTCAAAAAGTTACCAAATATAATAAGACATTTTGATAATGAATAATAGTTATAAAAATAACAAGCATTGAAACTGCAGTATGACATATAATGTAGTAACTAATACAGAAGTATATGTAGAAAAGTTTTAAGAAGGTTTATGCAGAGAAAAAAATATATATTCATTGTGAGGAACTCTGGTTTTGCCAAGTTCAGGCTGAAAAACATTTAATGCTTATACTCTGAGTGGCTTAAGTTTTTAGCTGTTTTCACTACATATCACACTGTTGAAGTCATCCTTTCTTTGTAAATGGACACTGTTAACATGTACAGAATTCACAGTCAGTCTTCTGGGCTTTGCAAACTGATATAGAGACTTGTAACTGCACTGTTGTTAAAGTTTGCCATAGCTTGAAGCTAAAAATGGTTCCTACACCAATGGACTTTCCTGATTAACAAACAAAATATAGTAGTACTAGTTATTACAATATGGGCTCCAACATGGTTTCAGGAAGGGACATTTATTTATGCTGCCACTGTAGAGAGGCAGACACAAATAACAAAGGCTTTTGGGCACTGTACATTGTTATTTTGTTACAACAGGACTGGAATGGGACCTTTCATGTATCTTGGGCTTTCCATGAATATCTCACTACCTGTCTGAGCTTGAATAGAGAGTGGCCTAGAGAAAGGAGAGCTCTAACCTCTGCCCAGTAAAGACAGATTTTCTAAAGAAATCCATTTTCTAGGCACTGATATTCCACATTCACATAAACTGCATAGAAACTTTACAGATATGTCATTTTTCAAAAATGTTGATGACTGCATACTTCTGAGATGTGCTAAGAACATCCAGTTACTTTCTAAATCACTGCAAATTGAACTAAAACTGAATGGCTTACTGATGACCAGCTACTAATAAATGCAACAAAAAAGAGCTCTGTTGCTTTAATACAATCGACAATTAAGTAATCTTGCATCCAAATCTTTTCAAATCCTACACATTGTCCAGAGATGTCTACTGTCTGGAAGTCCCTTGGTGTGGCTAAAGACCAAAGACCAATGCCTGTGGACAAGAAGACTGTTAATCTGATGCTTTCAATTGTCATTCTATCCTCAACTCTTGAGTTCAGATCCGAACCTCGGATCTGACTGGCCGTTACTAAAGCTCATGGTAACCAAAAAGCTATTGAGCTTTTCCCTTACCCATAATGCACCAACCTCTAACATACCTCAGATCTCATTTGCCATTGGTCAGCCATAGCTCTTGAGGTTCATCACTATTTTCAGATAAGCTAGTATTTGTTTTTTAAATTTTATATATTGCCTTTTCGTTTTAATTTTTCTGGTTACTATTAATCCCTTAACCTTGTACTTGTTGTAGTTCTGTAAATACCATTGTTGGTATATTTCCATTCTTTTCTTTTGCACTTTAATGTATTCCTAGTTATCATTGTTGGTAATACCCTTTCTTCCTTATTTCTAACCTATAACAAAAAAAAAAAAAAAAAAACTTTTCCATCCGCTTTATTCCTTTTTTGTTGTAGAAGAGCTTTTCTGGCTTCAAAAACTGTTTAAAGTGTGGCATAAATTGCTTGTTTGGGATGCCCACAATCTTTGTGTTTATTCTTTAGATCTGCAGCACTCACAAAAAAACTGTTAGATCTGCCAGAAGTTTAAGCCCTGTGCTTTAGCGGACAGAAAGAACAAATTAATACTGAAAGGTTTGTTGCCTTTGTCTGTGGAAGAAGCTATTTCAGTGGCTCAAGCCCCCAAACTTAAGTCCAAGGAGATGAAATCTCACGTTGTTTCTACTTCCTCTATTCCATCCTTGGAGAACCAAGTCAGATTTGAGAAGGTCTCAAACCTCTTCCCCCACAGATCCAAAGAAAAAAGTTTATGGATCCGATGTCCGTGGAGCTGACCAAAAAGTATTTGGAGCCAACTCTGTCAGATCTTATTGCATTGCCTGGAACCTGTTATTCTCCACCTGTGAATCCAGTTCTTTCCAGGGTTCCATTTCCCTTTATGGAAAGGCACCACTAATTCTCCTTCCCTGGCCTTGTCTTGCTCCTCCAGAAGTTTGACTGAAGATGATGTGGATAGGATGGTAAGGAAGTTTCTCTCTGCACAGATCCAAATGGGCATGTTACTTGCTCCTACCTCTTCAGGGCAGAAAGCCCATACTTCAACCACACCACCAGTTCAGACTCCTTCTCTGATCCCTTTCTTTGCTTCAGAGTCCCGGGATCTGAGTCTTCTGGGTCCATCTGGCTTGGCTCTGAAGATGACCTTTTCTTCGGATCCAAAACTAACCCTGAGTGCATGGCTCTGACATCTTTGGATCCAGAGGACTCTCTGAGCCAAAGCTTTATTGTCGGAACTGAGGTGCTGGGATTGACTCTGAAAGTCTCAGAGACATCTCTCTGCCTTGGTGCTTCTTCACTGGACAGCTCAGCTCTGACTTCCTCCTCAGGGAGATTGCTTTCTGGACAGGAGCAGGCTGCGGTCCAGAAGCCTGTCTTCTTAGTGATGAGGTCTGCTCTTTTCCCAAGGCAGTCTGCCTTTGAGGTTGGGAAGAAGGTGTTTTCTGCTCCAACAGATTGACAGACCCAACCCCATCAGATCTTCAGTTCAGCACCCAGATGTCTCTGCACTTGTAGCCTCATCATTGAACGCCACAGGGGCAGCCAGCTGGAGGCCTCCAGTCTACCCAGCAGGATTTCATAGTCTCTTCTGACACTTCCCTGGATCATCCCATCAAGAAAGTCCCTAGGAAAAGAAAGCACAAGAGGAAGCACTTGGACTCTCCACAAGAGTCGGTCACTGAAGATACGGACTTCAATGAGGGTGAAAGGTCCCCACAATCACCTCCAAAAGACATCTCATTTGGAGACATCCTTGAGATCCTAAAACAGATGGGTAGTTGAATTCTCAGCAACCCTTCACCTGAGGAGTCAGTATTTCTGGAGACCTTTGGAGCTGGCCCATCTACTTTCTGGGTTACTCCACCTGCCAACATGCTTATTGATCTGGTCTGTCAGTGGGCAAGGAAGGAGCCTGATGCAGTTAAACCAGTACCCAAAAGGCCAGATAGGATTCTAGCTCCACTTACAGGGAAGGAATTTTGGGGTAAGAGGGGTGCCCATGGATGCTATGGTTGTGGCAGTGGCCAGCAAGAAGGAACGTGCCGAACAAAGTTCCTCTATTCATCCCCCTAACAGAGAGTCTAGGGCAATGGACAGGTTTGGGAAGCATATTTATGCTTCAGCAACTTTTGCTCTTAGGTCACTGAACTATTTGGCACATTTTACTATGGTGCAAAGATATTTGATCAAAGAACTTTCAGCTTCCCTTTCAGGGGCCATTTCTCCTGAGGCCCACTCATCTGTGGCTTCTCTGCTGGCTACCCTCCATCTGTGGCTTCTCTGCTGGCTACCCTCCAATCTATCTCGAATTCACTCATGAGGCTTAATTTGCATACAGCCAAAGGCACCTCAATGACAGCAGGTTCAGGCATATCCATTAGGAGGCATGTCTGGATGCACTCTTAATTTTGCGAAGCCTTTTAAGTCCTTGTTCATCAATGCTCCCTTTGATGACAGTTTATTGTTTGGCTCACAAGTGAAGGACACATTATCCAGGAGTGCGAAGGATGGAATGACCCTCTCTTCAGCGGACATATATTTTTCGACTCCTCAATGATCCTTTTCTAGGAATCAATGAGGTGGTTGGAAGATGTGGTTCAGGAAGTCCCAGGGTCCTTTCCAGACATATGTGGAGAAAGTTCCTCTAGGGGGTGAGGGGAAAACTCAAATGGATGATGATGCTCCCATGTTTGAGGAGGCCTGCAAAACCAGGTGTCCATAGATTCATTCTCTGATAGACTTTACCAGCGCTCCTGAACAGAGGCCCAATTATCCACCTCTGGAGGCAATCGGGGGTTGACTATCCCTGCACCAGGGAGCCTTGCTAGACATAACAAAAGATACTTGGGTGCAGATGATTATTTCCTGAGGTTATATAATACCCTTTTCCCATCCATCCCCAACTCTATGAAAAACTCCCTATATTCCACCCAGTCAGAGGAAAAAAGCAGCAATTGAAATACAAAAGCTGCTAGAAAAAAGAGTCACCCAAGAGATCCCACCAGACCAGATAGAATCCAGAACTTACTCAAGATTCTTTTTAGTGTCAAAGAAAACACAGGACTGGAGACCAATTTTGGATCTCCAAAACATGAACAAGTTAGTTCAACACAAAGTTTCAACATTTCACAGTTCAGTCCATTCTCCCTTTTCTGGGCAAGGACAACTGCATGTGCCCAACAGACCTTCAGGATGCATACTATCACATACCCAATCCAGAAGGTATTTATGCTTCCAGCTGGGAGCAGGTCATTACCAGTTCAGAGCTCTGCCCTTTGGCATCACCACAACCGCAAGGTGTTTACCAAATACATGGTAGTAGTAGCAGCTCATTTGAGACTGCAGGGATTCTGGGTGTTTCCATATCTAGATGATTGGCTCATTACCTCCCCAACCAGGCATCTGTTAATAAGGGCAAGAAATCAAATACTTCAGATTTGCTGTCATCTGGGAATAACCATAAAATACGACAAGCCTCATTTACAACCAACTCAAAATTTAGAATTCATAGGAGCAGTTTTCAACACAAAGTCAGTGATAGCTTCTCTTCCTCTCTCAAGAGTACAGATGATCAGCTTACAGGTCAGAAAAATAATTTTACAGTACCAAGATCTCTGCCCACTTGCTCCTTCAGGCTGTAGGATGAATGTCAGTGGCAATAACCTTAGTATCTCTAGCCAGATTTCATATGAAAATTCTTCAATGGACATTAGCAACATAGTGATCTGTTCGGTTTACTATCAAAATAGCGAAACCTGTATTAGTGTTTATGTGAATAGTCGAAAAATAAGGACGGAAACTGTTTTAATGATTGTTCACAATGTCAGACATTCAAAAAGCTAGAATCAACATTCAGTATTTCCTGAAATGTTCATCTTCCGTAAAAAAAATGATCAATTATCACAAATGGTTTTACTGTTTTGCAGAGGGGAAGCCCCCCCCACACACCCCTGCTAATTATATATTCTAATGCTGAGATCACACTGCAATCAGGAAAATGGTAATTTCCCTATCCCCACTGTAGTCCAATCCAACTGTAAACAGCAATGCTTAAAACTATGAATGCAACTATGTGTCGACATTTTGTAGGTGATGGGATTTCCACTCACAATTTTAAACTTTGCACCTTTACCCTCAAGTTTATGAATGTCGGTAAGGTAAGTTTCAAACATTTGATAGTAAACCGGTCTGCTCTTCACCAATGCATGTCAGCACAAACAAGACTTACTCAGGCATGCGAGAGAGAGATAGCAGGTGAAGGATTCAATCAGATCAGGGTCTACAAGCTGGTCTATTCATTCTCCCTCAGTCCAAGGCCATAGTGACCACGAATGCTTCCAAGCTGGGGTGGGGGGCACTTTCTGGGGAATACAGTCCAAGGCACTTGGTCCCCTAAAGAGGCCAACTTGCATATAAATGTCCTAGAGATGACAGCAGTGCTCTTAGCATTGCAAGCCTTCCAGAATGCTCTCCCTTCTGGAAGAAGAAGAGTGTGGCAATGGGCAATCTCATCCAACCTCTCTCTCACAGCAATGCACATTCTGGGAAGGTCCAATGTGATAGGAGACAAATTGAGTAGGTCCATTCTTCTACCTCATGAGTGGTCTTTCAACAAGAAAGTGACAGAAATGATTTTCATTGACAGGGCCAGCCTTGTTATGATCTTTTTGCTTCTTCCCTAAACAACAAATGCAGCACAGGGGGAATCACTGAAAGATGCTCTGCTTCATGATTGGCCTCCTGGTCTACTTTAATCCTACCTGCCAATTCCATTCATTCTGAAATTTCTGCCAGGTTGAAGAGCAAAGTCATCCTCATTGCAACTTACTGGCCTCAACAGATTTGGTTTCTCTTCCTATGGCCTCATCTACTTTACCAACCTTGTATTCTGGATCTGATTCCAGACCTCATCTCACTGACAGGCATGATTCACCTGGCTTTATTTTTCAAATTATGTACATTTATTGCCACCCCTCATATGTCACTCATGCAATCACCAAGTCTGCATTGTAGGGCAGCATGATTTTTATTCTTGCCTGTTGTAGTTAACATTTTTTTTCCATAGTTTTCCAGACAAGTCGTAATGACTTATGTAGTTGAAGATGGCTGTTGTACCCATGAGCTGGTCTTGGTGTCAATTTACTTTTTCATCACAGACAAGATAACTTTAAATTATATAACGTAAATACACAGTAGTCAGAGACGTGAAACCTTCATCATTCACTTACTGCTTAACTTTTTACTATGATGCTGACAGCTGGGATTAGTGTTTATACAAACATGGTTGTTTAAGACATCTGTTGCAGCTAGTGTATTATTCCCAGCTTCAGTGCTTAATGTTGTGAAGGCAACATTCACCTGACTACTTATCAGTAAATTGTTTGCATGCATTATTTTGTCTTGATTGTGTGATAGTTTCAGCTGTTTGCATTGTATCAGTACATGTAGCTCTTGCCACACTGATACTTGTCAATGTCTTTGTTATTAATCACCTAAATGAAACCAAGGCAGCCAGTTGAGTTATATTACTATATTTTAGAATTCACAACTTTCTCTCAACAAACACTTAAACTGTATCATTACAACCCTAGGAAATAAATACAGAACTAGTTTTCCAGCCTTTATCTTTATCACAATAGGAAATGTATCTGGGCTTGTAAAAGAATGCTTTCCTGGAAACACAAAATAAATTTAAGCCAGATGGTTGTAATACAATATGAACTCGTGACTCAAGCAGGATTTAAGCAAAGGGGGAACAGAAATGAGCCAGGAAATGGGCTAACCAGGACAGAGCAATTGCTGACTAAATTGCTCATTCTGAAGTATATTTAGTGTAACAAACAATTATGACCACCTAGAATTTGTGCCCAAAGAAACGTGTCAGTCTTTGTAATGGAGAATGCCTCGATAACTTTGTCATAGAATGATGAATTCATCTTTTGTCTCATAAGCTGCAGTTGGCAACACCTTAAAGCAAACACAACATTGTATATCCAGTCATTAAAAATAGTCACATAACACAACAGGGCTGCACTACCGGCTTAGACTATGTGGAAATACATACAGAAAGTCATTTTGGCATTAATATGCCATCCACAATCATTTAACATATCTGCTTATCAAAGTCTCTCAGTTAATAAGGTCTTACATTCAATATCTAAATTTCGAGGAAATTTACAAAACATATCTTTCAAGGACTGTTAAAGCAAAAAAACTCTTAGGCTTTCCTTTCAAAACTAAAGGGCAGGTGTAAACTCTAAAAATCTGGAGCCCCTCCAGTTTAAGTTCCCAAGATAGTTAATGGCATTCCCACACTTGTACCAGGGATCCCTACTTTACAGGAGTTAAAACAGGTGCTCACTTGGTTATGGCTGAAGCTGTAATCAGAGTTTGTATTTAATGGTGCAAAGATTACTAGAGGATCTGGTGCTTAAAATCAAGTAACTATATAGCTGTTTATAGTGTGTTTATGTTTAGAAAATGGGTCTTGCAAATAATAAAACCCCGCTAGTTATACAATATTCCAAGATGGTATACTAATGTACAGGGACAGCCACCACAAAAACAAGTTCACCTGTTCATAGCAATAAAATGAATAAGTCCTCAGTAAAAGTTTTCTTTAAGCTGCCATTTGTTTTCTGCTCATTAATCTAAAATACTATAACAAAAACAGAGCAAGCACAAAGACAGCACAACTGAACAGCAGCATACCAGATGCGTGTGTAACGGCTGACTCATCAGCCCCTGTGAGACAGGGAAACACAGCGAGCGCATGGACTTCAAGTGCAAAAGTAGAATGAGTTTAGACTGCACCTTATTAATGTGGTTGAAGTTTGTGTGTTTAACTATGTCAGCACAGCTAGGACATCCATGATTAAATGTTCTCAAAAAACAATTGTAAAGCAAATCTGTCTCTTTATGTGAGTGTGCATCTGCTTGTGTTTGTGCGTACATGCACCTGTCTCACTGTGTGTGTGTGTGTCTGTCTCTGTCTGTCTGCTGAGTACACTTTACAAATTATCCCTTCAATAGTTATATAACATTTCCATTTTTGATATAAAATATTTTCTCCTAAAAGTTAAATATCCTACTTAAACTTTCAAATGTTAGGTATAGGTTCATAGGTTCATATGTTCATACTAGGCTATCTGCCCGAGGGCATTTATAAGCCTAGCCCATAGTTTTGTGGCTTACGCCACCCCTTTAGTTTGGAGAAACTATGCCCATTATTTTGCTGTGCCTCTGTCGAGCAGTGACACTGAGGTAACCCCTGGGGTGTATCTGCGATCTCCCATCCATTGGTCAAGATTCCTCTTGAACAAGGCCAGCGAGGTGCTCTGCCTCACATAAACCGGGATTTTGTTCCACAGCATAGGGAGTCTTTGGGTGATGAATCTATCCCTCCAGCACATCCTATTAATAACCGTGTCGAGGTTTAAGTCTCCCGCCCTTGTGGCTCTGAGGGATCTAGATTTTTTGAGATGAAGCATGTTCATCAAATCTGGGTTTGACATGGCCTTGTATGTCAGGCATAAGTCACCTCTGAGCAAGCGGTAAGCAACTGAATATAACTGGAGTTCTTTCAGTCGGGCAGCATAAGACAGATTTTTGAGACCCTTTATCCTTTTGGTGAGGAACTTTTGTGGCCTCTCCAGCTGCTGCAAGTGTCGGGTCAGATACATTCCGAA